>NW_018744067.1:0-14057 GCF_001683475.1 Chenopodium quinoa | reverse complement strand
GGTTTGATTGCATGATTTTACATGGTTTTGAGCTCTACGGAGCTATTTCTTGCTAACAATCTCTTCTTTAGTGTATTCGATTGTTTTAGTAAGCTTTTCAGGAATATGAAGCGTTTCTAGGCAATTGGACGTGTTTTTAGTAGATTCGGAAGAGTTGATAGCCAAGAACTGAAATTTATGTGGAATGCCCGATCGGGCAGGCTTCGCCCGGTCAGACCGGGCGATGAAGAAATCAAGTTATGAGATGCAATTTTGGAAACGTGTTACGCGCGCCCGACCGGGCGAGGTTCGCCGTCAGACCGGGCAAAGAAGGAAAACTGTCGTATTTTACGCAGCCTTCCTCCGCCCGATGGGCGAGGTCCGCCCGGTCAGACCGGGCAAAGCTCAAGAAACGCGTATTTTCTTATTTTTCCGAAATATTATCTTTTGGGGGTATAAATACCCTTTTGTAATTAACTTTTAGACAGTTAGTTTTTCATTAGTTTTCTCCTTAAGCCCTAGAAAACTCTCAAGAACCCTAGTTTTATTTTCTTAAGCAATTTCAATCTTTAATCCTAGTTTTATTAATTGTTCCTCAAGAATTCAAGATCATCAATTGAAGTATTTGGTATTTCTTACTTTCCATCTCTTTTATTTATTTTATAGTTCTTTAATTATGTGTTCTCTATTAGATCTTGTTTTTGATTTAATTATGATTTGTGAGTAGTTTCCTTAATCCGGGATCTTGCTAAGCCCGATTATGATTGATGTATAAAGTAGATCTTTAAATTCCCCAATAATAATCCCAATTGACATGCTTAATTGATTGTGTTTATGCCAATACTAGATAGGGATAATTAGTATTGTTATCATCCCTTTGTTCTTATTGCAACGGAAGTTGGGTATTAACGGGATTAGGTTATTTTCAATTAAGGGTTTGAAGATCATCACGGAAGTAGATGATTGAATAATTAGGAATCTAGGCATGGTGTTTAATGTCCCTTATTCGCTTGATTCCACGGAAGTAGGCTTGATAGTTAATTTGGGAAGCCATTGATAACTCGGAAGAGACCTTTGGTATTATTATTAGGGATTGCTTTTCTTCTTGTCAATTGATTTATATATTGGGGGTAGATTTATTAGTTTATCAATCATAATCGTGGTGATGCTTGATCTTGGATGCTTTAGTTTTATTGATTAATATTTCCTCTAGTTAATTGTGTTATTTAATAAATTAGTTGATTATTATCATCCATTATTGATTGGTCACGTGCTTAGTGATTAATTGAGTCTGATTAATTGAATGAACCATAGTCTCTGGGATTCGATCCTTACTTGCCCTACTACACAGTTAGAAGGAATAGTTAGGTTATTTTTGTTAGGTACGCGATAAGCCTATCAAATTTTGGCGCCGTTGCCGGGACTAACGGTTTTCATCTAATTATTTGTGATTCGTTTTTTTTTTGCTAAGCTTTTGGTTTGTTGCTTTGGCTATTATTAACTTCTTTTTATCTTATGAGTTGATGATATACATGCCTTGGAGATGGATGATTTATTGTCACGTCTTGCATCTGGCCATTGTTCTTGTTATTATCTTTATCATGAAAACCCTGATTGCCCTTATAGTGAGTATTTTGTTCGAGCTCCGGATGATTTTAGAATCTTTCCATTCATATATGATTATTCTAAAAACGGTTTGTTCTAAATGAAATTTATTGGAGGATTCATGATGAATATTATCATAATTTGTATAATACGTCGGAGGAAGAATCATTTGTTGAAAAACCGATGGTTAAAGAGTCATTGGTTATAGAATCAGTGGTTGAGGTATCATTGGTTCCAATAGAAGAAGAATCATTAGTTGTAGAACCATTGGTTGAAAAGTCATTGGTTGTAGAACCAATGGTTGAAAATTCTTTTTCCTTTGGTAATGAACTTATTCGTGAGCGTAAAATAATAGAGTCGTTATTGGGTGATGATACAGAACAAGACTACCTCCATGTTCGTTCTATTAATTCTAAATTTTTAGCGGAGGAAGCAGAAGGTTGTGGTGTATCTTCATCTTTTTCTTTTGATTTTTCTTTTTACCTTGAGTTTTCTTTGTGTGCTCCTAATCTTTTCTATGTAAGGATTACTGTGCTTGCAATTGAGCCCTATATAGTGCTTAATGAAATGTTTGCAGGAGCGTATGATAAGTTACTCAAGGCGTTAAGTTCTTCTGATGGAAGGAGAATGGTCAAGCTTAAGACCTTGATAAACTAGCGCTTTACGGGAGGCAACCCGTATTTCATTATTTTTATTTTAGTCTTTTCTAATTTTTGTGTTTTCGTTTGTTTTATTTTAGAGAGGTAAGGAGAGGATATTTTATTCTTGTGGGAGTTTCTATATGTGTAGGTTTTGATCTAGAAAGGTTTCGATTTTAAAGGAGAAGAAAGCTGGATTGTACTCGGGTTCGCTCGGGCAGAGCTCGCCCGATCGGGCGCGCGTACGGATCAGCAAAACTGCTCAAGTTCAACAGGCCGTAACTTTTACGTTTCTTATCGGATTTTTGCGTGTGACCTATCGTTGGAAAGCTCTTCAAGTCTACTTTCCAACACAATTAGAATCACTGCATTATAATTTATACAAAAAAAGTTATGATCAGAATAGTACGCATAACTCAATTTTTATATTTTTCCCACTAACACTTTGTTTCATTCTTGCCCGAATTTGTTCCAAAGAGATGCATTGAAATCCTCGAGGCTTTGGTGACATTGTTGTGGTGATGATGATAAGTAGTAGTCGCCTTGACTACTAGCTTCCCTTTAAGACAATGAGGACATTGTCTGATTTTGGCTTGGGGAGATTTTTGGATTAAGGTATCTTTCTTTTCTCTCTCTTTTTGTTTTTTGACGTATTCAGTTTAGTTTTATTTCTTTCATAGTCTAGATTTTATTGCTTTCTAGGTTAGATTTTATTGCTTTGAAAAAGAAAAAAAACATACAAAAAATACGATCCAATGAATAATAAATCATGCTTCCCTGTGCCCCATTCATGAAAATTGTTTTTAATTCTTGGTATATGATGACGAGTATTGTGGATAGGTTAGCCATGATTTGATGTTTGATTGCTTGGATGTCTTACCATGAGTCAATTTTGCCCAACTACTTGTGAATATAGTGCTTGACTAGTTGATTTGGTTAGGAATGTGTGTTAGTTCCTGGTATGTCAATGAAGTTGAGTATTGGTTTATAACTTTGAGTAACGTTTGCATGACTCATTAATATGCACATTGAGGAGGACGAAGGCATTTGTTCCTCTAGGTGGCCTTCAGACGATATTAGATACATTTGTTCCCTTCTTGCTACCCATGTTGTTGCTTGTGCCCTTTTATTGTTTATTTTGCCACATTACAAGCCTATTTAAGCCCCATTGGTTACTAGTCCCAAGCTTGGCTTGGGGGAGCTAATAGTGAGTGAGGTGAGGGAGTTGTAGTGTGCATGTAATTTGCACAATTTTGGGTGGATTTGAGAAGTTTTTTATTTGTTCTTATTGTTGTGGATTGAAAAAAAAATTGAAAATTTATTGTGCAAAGAAAAAAAAAAATTCCAATGTGAGATAAAAAAAAGAAAAAGAAAGAGCAAAGGAAAAAAAATTGTTTCAATGTTCAAGTGTTCTAATTGAAGGCTGCTCAAGGAAAAAAAAAGAGAGTTCAAAGTTTGTTTGTTTACTCAAGTTCTATAATTTTATATTTTGTATATATGAGTGAAATTTTAAGTGTTGGAAATTTTTAATATAATTGGGATGTTTGGTGAATTTTTGGTAGAGCTGAGTTGTGTTGGAGATGATTTGGTCATTAATTTGTTTTGACCTTGGTTTTATTTATTAGGATTTTGGCTCCCTTAAGCATAGCTTTACTCTTACATTTTCCCAAATATTTCCCACCTTTTACCCTAGCCTTACATTACAAGCTTTGAAGACCTTCTGACCTTTGTGCATAGAGTTGTGTGAATGTGAAATTAGTTGTTTTCCAATGCAAAGAATGATTTGATATATTTCGAGTCGACTGCTAGGTTGAGTGCTTGTTTTCTTAAAACACACGAGTGCGTGAGCTTGGGAGGGCATTGTTCACATTTAAAGGAGTTGGATGGAGAGCGACCGAGTATATCTTTTACTCGCCACATAAATGAGAGTTGAGTGTGTGAACACTAGTCTTGAATTCTATATGCTCTTGTGGTTTGCTCTATTTGACCATTGTCAGACAGGATGAGTAGTTAGATGGATTTGATTGGTTGACTTTGATGCATAACTGTCGAGTTTACCTTTAATCGTATTTATTGATTTGAGTTACTTTTGGGGTGAAGTATTGATTTATTTATTCATTGCTTTGCTTAGGGACAAGCAAAGGTTTAGCTTGGGGAATTTGATATACGTGTTTTATACAATGGTTTTCCCCGGTTTGATTGCATGATTTTACATGGTTTTGAGCTCTACGGAGCTATTTCTTGCTAACAATCTCTTCTTTAGTGTATTCGATTGTTTTAGTAAGCTTTTCAGGAATATGAAGCGTTTCTAGGCAATTGGACGTGTTTTTAGTAGATTCGGAAGAGTTGATAGCCAAGAACTGAAATTTATGTGGAATGCCCGATCGGGCAGGCTTCGCCCGGTCAGACCGGGCGATGAAGAAATCAAGTTATGAGATGCAATTTTGGAAACGTGTTACGCGCGCCCGACCGGGCGAGGTTCGCCCGGTCAGACCGGGCAAAGAAGGAAAACTGTCGTATTTTACGCAGCCTTCCTCCGCCCGATCGGGCGAGGTCCGCCCGGTCAGACCGGGCAAAGCTCAAGAACGCGTATTTTCTTATTTTTCCGAAATATTATCTTTTGGGGGTATAAATACCCTTTTGTAATTAACTTTTAGACAGTTAGTTTTTCATTAGTTTTCTCCTTAAGCCCTAGAAAACTCTCAAGAACCCTAGTTTTATTTTCTTAAGCAATTTCAATCTTTAATCCTAGTTTTATTAATTGTTCCTCAAGAATTCAAGATCATCAATTGAAGTATTTGGTATTTCTTACTTTCCATCTCTTTTATTTATTTTATAGTTCTTTAATTATGTGTTCTCTATTAGATCTTGTTTTTGATTTAATTATGATTTGTGAGTAGTTTCCTTAATCCGGGATCTTGCTAAGCCCGATTATGATTGATGTATAAAGTAGATCTTTAAATTCCCCAATAATAATCCCAATTGACATGCTTAATTGATTGTGTTTATGCCAATACTAGATTAGGGATAATTAGTATTGTTATCATCCCTTTGTTCTTATTGCAACGGAAGTTGGGTATTAACGGGATTAGGTTATTTCAATTAAGGGTTTGAAGATCATCACGGAAGTAGATGATTGAATAATTAGGAATCTAGGCATGGTGTTTAATGTCCCTTATTCGCTTGATTCCACGGAAGTAGGCTTGATAGTTAATTTGGGAAGCCATTGATAACTCGGAAGAGACCTTTGGTATTATTATTAGGGATTGCTTTTCTTCTTGTCAATTGATTTATATATTGGGGGTAGATTTATTAGTTTATCAATCATAATCGTGGTGATGCTTGATCTTGGATGCTTTAGTTTATTGATTAATATTTCCTCTAGTTAATTGTGTTATTTAATAAATTAGTTGATTATTATCATCCATTATTGATTGGTCACGTGCTTAGTGATTAATTGAGTCTGATTAATTGAATGAACCATAGTCTCTTGGGATTCGATCCTTACTTGCCCTACTACACAGTTAGAAGGAATAGTTAGGTTATTTTTGTTAGGTACGCGATAAGCCTATCATACCCTAATCTGGAACACCTGGGCATAAACAAAAACTAGAAGCAAATGTGAGATTTGCCTCAGAGAACTAACGCTCTCTGAGACAAAAAGAAAATAATCTAGACTACAAAAACAATCAGAAATAAAAATAAAATCGTTTCCCCGGCAACGGCGCCAAATTTTGACAGGGTAAAGTCGTATTCCCTAATCAAAAATAATTCCTAAGTCCTCTAACTAAAGTAGATAGGGAAGTAGGGTCGATCTCCACAAGGAAACAAGTCTTTCTATTCCTAATTAACTAAAATAATCTAGATTATGAAGTAACCAATATTTATATTTGACTAAGAAACTAAACTACGAAGATTGAGAATAGGGAGAAAACAATATATAAAAGGATATAGGGCATATGTTCACCAATAAATAATACTCCAGGGTAATCAATCATTGACATTGCATAAATAACATGATTAACAGGCTCTCACAATTTATTAATCAACATAGATCTAACAGGCTCTCGCAATTTACTAGATCTAAGTTCCTATTGAAAATAGCCTTTAATATCAAATTAACATCTGCTCGATTCATCAATTCAATATTGCTATACTTTTACAAGCCATAATTGTAAAGCGTTAAAACAATTCAATAGGAAATTATCATGCAATATCAAAAATCAATAATAGTCAATCATCAATGCATCAATTAACCAGATCGTAAAGGGCTTTCGCTACGTATTACAAACACAGAATTAATCTAAGAGAACAATTAAGAGAGTAAAGAAAGAGTAAAAGAAGAGAGAGAGTGAAAAATCGTATTACGGAGGAGTATTTATACTCCGTACAAATCCTAAATTAAAACAAACTAAAACGACGCTAATCGTCTCCTAATAAATACACGCGCCCGATCGGCGCGCCTTTTTGCTCATCAATACTAATCTTGCGCCCGGTCGGGCGCGTCACCATGCGCCAGCCTTAGCTACTCCAGCTCAGTCGGGCGCGCCTTCGGGCGCCAGCCTCTTTGGCCGGGCGACTCACTTGGGCCACTATTTGGACTACGATTGGGCTCCAATTCTTCGGGCCAATTTGGGTTTCCTCTTCCGGTCTTGAATACTCGGTCCAAATGTCCCGGTATCACCTATACCGAGCCCTTAATCACCGGTTCGATGGCTCTAACCGGCCCTGGGCTATAAAATTTGGTCGTGCTTCTCCAATGTTCGTGATTGCTCCAAAATATCTCGGGAAAATAATCCACAAGCATAAATCCCTACAAAAGTCAACCAAATCTACGAAAACACTAGAAAACACCAATTATTAATAAAAGTGGCTCTAAAGAGCCAAAAACACTACTAATTACGACCAAGGGACGGGGGTAAAATACTATATAAAAATAGACACATCATCTCTATGCGTGCTCCGTCAATCTCTCATCTTTTTTTTTGCAGATGATGCTCTTTTCTTTTTTAAAGCTAACGAGGAGTCTTGCTCTACTTTTGCGGGAATCATAGCCAATTTTGGGCAGGATTCTGGGCAACAAATTAATTTTAGTAAGTCCTTTGTTAAAATTAGTCCTTCTGTTCCTCCTGCTTTGGCTGATTCCTTTAAAAGCATTTTAAGAATTCCAATGGTCACTACTTTTGGTAATCACCTGGGAGCCCCTGTGGATTTAGAGGGCGAAAGGCTCCTTTCTTTGCAAACTTGGTTGAATTGGTAAAGAAATTTTTTTTGTCTTGGGCACATTGCCGGTTTTCTAAAAATACCAAATTAATCCTCATAAATTCCGTCATTTTGGGGATCACAGCCCATGTTATGAAATCTTACAAGATTCCCCTAGCAACTGCAAATAAGCTAGATTCTTTGATCACTAGGTTATGGTGGGCAAAGAGTGGTGATAAGGGTATTCATTGGGTTAAAAAGAAAATCATTCAATTGCCAAAAGGAATGGGCGGCCTGAGTATTCGATCTATTGCCATCTATAATGATGCTCTTCTCTTCAAGCAAATCCTTAGGATGCACTCTAACCATTCACTTCTGGCAGCAAAAGTTTATAATGCTCGCTCTAGCTGTGTTCTCTGTCCAAAGACTATTCTGGGGACTATCCTAGCCTCCTTTTCCTGGGCTAGGAGATCTATGCATCACTTATCTTTAAAGATGAAAACAGGTTTTGCTTGGAAAGTCGGTTCTGGGATGCTATTCTTGCCTCAAGCTCTAAGTGGGTTCATAATTCTGTTCCGGTGGTTAACTCTAACCAAAATTTGAGAGATAGCTCAAAGTGGAGAGTCAGCGAATTTATCAATCATCGATCTCGCTCCTGGAAAGTTGGTCTAATTAGACAAAGGTTTGAGTGGGAAAGTGCCAGGAACATTCTGTCAATCGAACTACCGCATGGGGAGGAAGAGGACTTTCTCTATTGGCCCTGGCATGCCTCTGCTTACGCGGTTAAATCTGGTTATGCTTTCCTAGAGGGTTTAACTGAAATCAAGGAACCTGGTCATAGAAAAGCAATCTTTAATTTTTATAAAATAATCTGGCGTTTGGATATTCCCCCAAAATGGAGCCTCTTCCTTTGGAAACTGCTCAGCAACGGAATTTCTGTTCGAAAGAATCTTGCAATTCGAGGAATACTCCAGCACGGAGTATGTGACTACTGTGATTCGGAAGAGGAAGATATTGTACATCTTTTTCATACTTGCTCTATAGCAAGGTATGTTTGGACTAATTGCCAAATACCAGGCTATCAAAATCTACTTGGATCTACTTCTGTCAAGGATTGGATCCAAAGCAATATCCTGATCTTCTATAGTCAGGATGGTTATCAAAGTTAGCGTATCCAACACTTTGTGGCAAATCTTTGGGCGTTATGGGCGACAAGAAACAAGCGTATCTTTGAGGGAGACAATGGATATCTCCGCTCTTTCTTCGTTAATCTTAATTTAGCTCTTACCCTTGTCCAAGATTTTATGTCCACTGTCTCTAGGAACTTGCAGAGTGCGTCGAATGTTGATCAAAATGTGTATTCTCCTTCGGGATTTTTACACATAAATCTAGGTATATATGACTCCCTTCCTCCTTTGCTATGAAACCTCATCTTAACCCTTTACTATTAGAGTAGATGGTTCCTGGCAAAACTCGACAAAGTTATATGGTACAGGTTGGACTATTACTCTTTCAGATGAGAGAGAGAGATGCGAGGGGATCTTCTGGAATTGCTTCCTCGGCTCTTCAAGTTGAGGGTTTGGCTTGTTTGTCAGCTATGGGCTGGCCGGGCAAGAGATAATGGATATACATCCATTAAAATTTATACTGACTCTACCATGATTATCCTCTCACTGGGAAAAGCAGGGGCCTTATCCATGGATCTCTTTTGGATAGTTAAAGAAATCAGAAGGATAGGACAACTTTTTCAACAATGCGTCTTCCTTAAAGTTAGTAGAGAACAAGTTAATCGTTCCCATCAGCTTGCAAATCAGTGCCGGTAGACTGTTTCAACGTTTGCTAAATCTATTCCTTTTGATACTTTTTAAGTTCCTTTTCTTTTTTTATTTGCTGTGTCTTCTGCTGTTGTCAAAAAAAAAAGTTAATAGTAAATGAAGGATAACATATGAATAAGAATGAGTCACTATGATCTAAAAAGTAAAGTATGTAATGATCTTTTTGATATCTTTATTATTCCTAAATTTTTTTATTCGATCAACATCAAATTAAATTTATGACATGGCTGGGGGTAATGTGATAAGTTTGGCACACATTACTATTATGTATTATGTATTAAGCTTACTTTAGTTGATTTTGTGAGATTTGATATATAGAGCTTTTTAAATTGTGCAATAGCACGGGTACTATACTAGTTACAACCTAAAGACTAACTAATACAAGAACACACACTAAGTACCAATACAACCTAAAATACAACACTCACATACTAAAACCTTAGGGGTGTAAATTGGGTTTTTGGTTCAGTTTTGGGTTCGGTTTATCGGTTTTCGGATTGTAACGGGTTGGAATTATTAACAGGTCAGTTCGGGTCGTTTTTAAATAATTTCGGGTCGGTTCGGTTTGGTTTATTTTTATTACAGTTTCTTTTCGGGTCAGATTCTAATCGGGTCAGGTTATAATTGGTTCGGGTCATAATCGGTTCGGGTTAAATTCGGGGTTTGTCAGTTTATATAAAGAGGGTTTTGGGTCAACAAATATCGAGTCCTAATCGGTTTGGGTTGTAATCAGTTTGAGTTGAACTCAGTCGGGTTTGACAACTAGTTTTGCTAGTTTTAAACGGGTTTCGTTAACGTATATTGTCTAGTATATCCTCAATATTCTTTAATAGTTATTCCAATAGACCATACGGAGTATTAATTAGTTGTTTAACTTTATGTCCCTTTTTTGTATAATGATTTTAAGGATCAAATAATAATAACAAATCTAGAGTTAGCTTTTGATTTAGATTTTTAATTTTTTAAATACAATATAGTGTTCCATAAGCTATTACTCGTTAGAGGATGATAATATTGTAGCATAAGAGTTTCAATGACATCAAAATTCCAAACCTTTTCAATATAAATACTTTATAATTCAAATTAAACCCTTTTGTTTTACTATTGATAAAATACACCAAAAAAAAAAAATTTACGGTCATAACGGGTTACGTACTTACGGATTATAAACGGGTTAGTTATAACTGATTACGGATTGTAAACAGTTCGATCATAACTTATTACGAGTAACGGTTTAATCCTAACTTGTTACAGGTTGTAAACGATTTGGGTTTATCGGGTTTTTATCGGGTTTAAACGGTTTCGGTTTACAATGGGTCGGGTTGCTATTGGGTTCAAAAGTTCTCGGTTTCGGGTTTTATCAGTTCGGGTTGTTCTCGGATTTGGATTTTATCAGTTCGGCTTGATATCGAGTACGGTTCATTAACAGTTCTCAAACATTCAAATCGGTTCAGTTTCAGGTTTTAAAAAATCGAATCGGGTCGATTTACGGTTTTAAAATAACAGGTTCTTAACGGTTCGGTTCCTTTTCGAAACAGTTCAAAACGGTTCGGATTCACCATTTCGGGTTGGTTTTTGACAGCTCTATAAAACCTTATTACAAGCTTTGGCTAGAATCAAAAGATTGATGTCCAAATTAAACTTATATAGATTCAATTGAAGCACTTGGTACCTAAAGCACCCATTTAACCAAACGTATTAGAGAATTCGATGGTTTTAATAACATGATAAAAAAAAAGGTTCCATTTGTTCACATAAACAACCCCAATAAGGGCCATAACCATAACAAGACGATTCCATTTTTTCGATAATTCTAAAAAATATCAAAAAAAGAAGGATCTATTTGTTTACTTAGGATGACAAACTTACGAAAGCTACACAAATACTAAACAATATAAACGATATCTCAAAATCGTTTTAGCGACCGGAATCATTTCTATCAACAACGTTGGCTTCTACTGTCTTCAATGACTCCACTCGTGGCTCCCTAAACATTAAATCCAATAATAAGCTCAAGTTAATAATGTCAAAATATTAGTACATTTGCAACTACTAGTAAGTTTGTTTCATGGCACATTGATTCAAACTACCACCATTTACAAATTGCAACTATAATTTCATTAGTCTACGATAGAAATATGGTAGTGCAACGTCATATATGCAATCAAGAGGTTTGAAGTTTAAGACTCTAACTAGCTATTTCAGCCTTCACATTTCGATTTCATATCATTAGATTCGTGTGTTTGAAAAAACCTATTTCATACTTCCACTGTTTTTTAATAGTTGCAATACACACTTTTCACCGTATTTAAGAAATATGGGGTTCACATGATATAATACACGTTAAAATAAGGTGAGTGGTTGTAAGAAGTGTAATGTAGTGGGTCATGTGCTTTAAATAAGGGAAACAGTACATTTTTTCACTAAAATAATTTTCCATTTATAATGTGTTGCAAGTATTGTGACATTTCCCTTTTAGAAAAGTGGAAGTATAACCTATATATTGTCATTTGTCAATGTGTTGCACCAATTTAGAATATAAACATCACTTTTCTTTTAACCTCTAATATTCGGTGTTCACAAGAAAGCAAAGCAACAAACCTAGTTTGAGAATTGCCATGAATTGGATCATCAATAAGAGTATCAAACTCTTGAACATTAGCAACTTTTCGAAAGAAAGACTTCTTGATAAAATCCTCAGACTCACGGGTAACACGTTCGGGGTCATCCACCTCCGACACCATCTCCCTCCGGCTTTTCTTGACTCGAACATCAGGGGCATGCATGAACTGTTGCTTGGCTGTATGGAGTCCTAATGTTACGGCCAACCCTATCATCCCCAATGCAACATAAATTGGGACATAGTTGCCCCCCTTCGCTTTCCCCTTATTAGGCTCTCCTTCTGTTGTGGCCGCATATGACTTCATCTTCGGCACAGTTCCTGCCATTGTTCTTATGCCGTGCCCTCTATCTAACGGAGGCACAATTCTCTTCAAATTCTTAGCCTACAAAAATATAATATAAACTTCAATAGTAGCGTAACAAGATTTATAATATATTTTTTACAAATTAGGTTTGCTTAGGGTCTGTTCTCATTGACTAAAATGAGCTGAGCTGAACTTAAAAGAGCTGAGCTGAATATTTTATGAGAGAAGAAAATTAAGAACTGAACTTAACTTAACTTATTAGAGTGAGCTAAATTGAAAATAATCTGATGAGAACAAGAAATTGTATAATACGGAGTAATAAACATTGTAAAGACACTTCTTTATATAGTTTGTGCTACATCTTACACAATCGTGTGATTTTATTCAATTGCTTTGGGAATTTGAGGTAGGTCAGTAGGGTAAGGAAACTTTCTCCCTACAGTGCCTGTAATTGAGGACGAACCCTCCCCTTTCATTAAGCCAAGCTTAGCTTAATGCATTGTACGACCTTGTATACAAGAATTATTGGTATTTATGTCGTTGATATTAGGCTTAATTTTAAATAAGGGTAATAATGATACATACAAACCCTATCTGATAGGGAACATAACGTACATTCCTTTGTGTAGAATAAAATCAAGCGTTACTAATGTTCGAATTAGCTTGATATTTCAATTATACTCGTTTTGTATCATTTCCGTTTAATTTTTATGGTTAAAAATTAGAATACCTTCACTGAAACTTCAATTATTAACTCTCTGTATAACACGGAGTACTCACTCCCCCTGCTTAAAGATCATCCATTCACATTTATATTTCATACAATCTCCAATTCCTATAATTAATTATTAGGAGTAATATCTTTAGTTATGCTTTAATAGACTATAAAAATTAATAATCATAAAATTACTCCCCTGCTTAGAAACGAGTTCAGAAATAATGTCCACCAAATAAATGTTTATATCTTACCGCCTGTTCCGATTTACTGAAATCAACTAAACAGATTGAGCTGAACTAAAATGAGCTGAAATAAATTGTTTATAAGACAAGAAAATTAATAACTTAGAGCTGAGCTGAAGTGAAATTAAGGTGAACAAAACAAACCCTTATGCATAAATCACCGTTTACAATCAAAGTTTAACTGCAAGATTAATGATTAAAAAAAAAAAAAAAAAAAAAAACTCGCTCAAATATAGCACCTCACACTCACTTGTATAAACAATGTCACACAAATAATATATGCATATTATAGACTTATGATATATATAAACCAAGTTCTTGATCTTGTAAATTATGCATACTTTTCATACAATAATAGCTTATATAGCCCTTTAAACATAACTACAACGTTATTAAAAACGAAAGGAAAATTTGTAAATTACAGCCCTTTAAAGTTCGTATTTTGCAAATTACGGTCATTTAAATTTTTATTTTTTTTTGCAAATTACAGTCCAAAAGTTCGTATAAATTGTAAATTGCAGCCCGATTTAATTTTTTCATCGGTTTACATGTTAAAAAATCTTCGGTTAAGGTTTTAGGGGTCATTTTAGTCCTTAGGGGCCCGAATTGATCTCGGAATTAGAAAAAAGTAACGTAAGTGTCTCATATTTACAGTTTCCTACAAATCAATACACTTTTGTTACGCAAAACGAGATACTTGCGTTATTTTTTTGCTAATTCCGAGCTCAATTCGGACCCCGAAGAACTAAAACGGTCCCTAAAACCTTAATCGAAGATTTTTCAACTTGTAAATCGATGAAAAAGTTCAATCGGGCTGCAATTTACAATTTATATGAACTTTTAGGCTGCAATTTGCAATTTTTTTTAAATGGCTGCAATTTGTAAAATACGAATTTTAAATGGCTGCAATT